>NW_027507748.1:458068077-458098077 GCF_037356315.1 Lithobates pipiens | reverse complement strand
AATTTCATTTTCTTGTCTCCCTGCCTTGCAGTGTATGTGTGTAGCCGGGCACTCCGCTTGGGGAGCTTTGCCTGTGCATGGCTGGTTGCCTGGTGTAGGGGATTTTCACAGAGCACTGTATAACATATATATATATATATATATATATATATATATATATATATATATATATATATATATATATATATATATATATATATATATATATATATATATATATTATATATTCTAATACAGTGTGATAGATGAAGCGATGGTCGGAAGATGAGTCTGGAGGAGGTTTGCTGTAAGTCTATATAACTTCTTCCCTTTTTTTCTGCTTTGTTTTACTGCTACAGATGTATTCCTACTTTTAACTGATTACTATGCTGTTTTTTTTCTCTCTCTCTCTCTCTGGATGTGCATGCCTGTTGTTCCTGAGATTCTTCTTTGTGGCGTTTTGTATGTGCAGATTGGGGTAAAGGGGGAGTTGTGGGGTGAAGTGATGCTTTTGGAGGCTCCATAGAGGGGGGTATGGGGGGGGAGGTGTCAGTAAACTCAACTAGATCCTTATATCCTTGGATGTGGAGAATAAATGGCAAGCTGGAGGGGGGGAACCAGTCCTGAGCTTATGTCCTTTTCCTTTACTACAGAAAGAAGTTTTCCCATTTTAAAACCCATCATGTGTGTCCACTGGTTGGTTTAACATGGACCGATCTGTTTCATTCTGCCAGTGTATAGTGCTGCAGGGCGATCCCTTTCCGCCTCATTTAGGATGAACCATGTCACCCCATAAAATCCCGATTTCTAATGGTAGCAGGGAGACGTATTGTGACATGGATCCCCCCCTTATTATCATCTGTGATCGTGTTTATTCTACAGTCATGAAGATCCTTCTGGTGCATACCCTTGATGGGAAATTGCATTCTCGTTATGTCTAATTAAGGGAAATGACGAGCCCTTCAATCAATCAATCAATAGCTACAGATAAAGACACTCTTAATTATCAGATGTGAGAATCACACTAGTTTTACAGAGGTGTTTGTTGTCATTGTCTTGCTGTGATAATATCTATCGCTCTCTTTCTCTCTGTACATATATATATATATATATATATATATATATATATATATATATATATATATATATATATATGTGTGTGTGTGTGTGTGTGTTTTATATATATATATATATATATGCATATTATACATATATATATACATAAATATATATATATATATGTGTGTGTGTGTGTATATATATATGTATATATACATATATATATATATATATAGAGAGAGAGAGAGAGAGAGAGAGAGAGAGAGAGAGAGAGGGGAAGATATATATATATATATATATATATAATATTTATTACGGGTGACAAGTACATTTGGATATCAACAGGCAGGACAATGGTACGGGGGTATCGATTAAAGATGGGTGATCTTTGTCAGACTGCTCTTAAAACAGGTGTTTAAATGTGATAGCGCCTCGGGTCAATTAACCCATTAAAATCCTCTCTCATTTGCGCCATTCACCCATGACTTAAGTGTCTGTAAAGCTCGGTCGTTACAGATAGTGCAAAATAGATGGCTTGGTAAAAGCTTTGATTTCTGCTTTAGGACTGGGGGCTTATTTTGGAAGAACGGTTTGTGTAGGACACTTTTAAGGAAATAATGAATAACCCATTAGAAGGCAGCTTGTGTAATATTCTGGGGTTAGATCTACTCAAGTATTAGGGTGTTGGATGCAGTTGCACTTCCAGTTTGGTGTAACATGGTTCTGTATAATATTGGAAATCATCGGTGCTGGAATAATGCAGATCATCGGTAAAGACCTGGTGGGTCCTGCTTTGCTTTATCTCTGGGGCATTTTTTCAGCAAGTGCCAGGAGAATCAGTCTCTGCTAGGGAACTATAAGTCAGGGAGATGAGGAGGCTGCCTCCCAGTTTAGAAACTGCACTGCACCTGGCTAATGTGAGCTGAAAATAACCACAGGATTGCTCCCAATACAGGATTAAAATGATACCAGCAATTTGCTAGAGCAGACAAGGGGGGCATAATAAAGACAGGAGCTCAACCCTTCTCTGATATTCATTTGCCTCAGAGTCTGCAAAAAAAAAAAAAAAATCCTAAATAGAAAATCTTCCTGCACAAACCAAAGTCAGTGGTTTAAGAACAGGACCTGAGACTATCTCTAATGGGTATGTGCTTCAGATTCAGCAAAATCAAATAAATATAGATAATAAAAATAAGCAGAGCATCTTCCTGAACAAACCCAAGTCAGTGGTTAAGAACAGGAGCTAAGACTTTCTCTAATGGGCATATGCTTTTGATTCTTCGAATCAAAAAAAATATATAGATAGTGAAAATAAGCAGAGTACCCTCCTGGACAAACCTAGGTTAGTGGTTAAGGACAGGAGCTGAGCCCTTCCTGAATATATATTTGCTTCATTTTCTGCAAAAAAATGTACATTTTAAAAATAAGAAGAGTGTCTTCCAAGACAACCCCGAGTCGAAAGAAATGAACTGAACCTTTTAGGGATTTGCTTCAGATCCTGCAAAGAAAAGTAAATATGAAAATTAAAAAGAGCATTTACCAAGACAACCCCAGGTCAGTAGGCTGGAGTTGAACCCTTTCTTTTGTTGCTTTTGATTCTGAAAAAAAATGCATCTTAAAATGAAGAAGAATATCTTTTAGGACAACTCCAAGTTAGTAGTTAAGGACAAGAGTTGAAACCTTCTCATGTATAGATTTGCCTTCAGTTTCTACAAAAGTGTATCTTATAAATAAGCAGAGTATCTTCCTGGGCCCTCTTTCTCTAATATACATTTGCTTCAGATTCTGCAAAAAATGGACATCCTAAAAATGGGTAGACTATCTTCCAGGACAACCCCAAGTCAGTAGTTAAGGACAAGAGTTGGACACTGCTCTTATGTGATTTGCTTCAGATTCTGCAAAAAAGTGTATCTTAAAAATAAGCAGAGTATCTTCCAGGACAATCTGAAGTCAGAAGTTAAGGAGCTGAGTATTTCTCTAATATCAATTTGCTTAAAATTCTGCAAAAAAAAAAAAAGGACATCTCAAAGGAACATACTAAAATATGTAGAGTGTCTTTCATGACAGCCCCAAGTCAGTAGTTAAGGTTAGGAGCTGGGCTTTTCTCTAATATACATTTGCTTCAGATTCTTCAAAAGAGGGACATCCTAAAAATATGTGGATTTTCTTTCAGGAGGTTCAACCCCAAGTGAGAAGTTAAGGATAGGAGCTAAGCTTTTCTCTAATATACATTAGGCTTCAGATTCTGAAAAGAAAGGGACATCCCAAAGGGACATCCTAAAAATAGATAGAGTGTCTTTCAGGACAACCTCGAGTCAGTAGTTAAGGCTAGGAGCTAAGCTTTTCTCTAATATACACTTGTTTCAGATAAAAAAAAAACAAAAGCAAAAAAAAAACGGACATCCCAAAGGGACATCCTCAAAATAGGTAAAGTGTCTTTCGGGACAACCCCAAGTCAGTAGTTAAGGATAGCAGCTGAGCTTTTCTCTAATATACATTTCCTTCAGGTTCTGCAAAAAAGGGACATCCTAAAAATAGGTAGAGTGCTTTCCAGGAAACCCCAAGTAAAGGGCAGGAGCTGAGCTTTTCTCTAATATACATCTGTTTTAGATTCTGCAAATAAGAAATAATAAGTAGAGTATGTTTTAGGACAACCACAAGTCAGTAGTTAGGAGCTGAGCCTATCTCTGATATACATTTGCGTGAGATTCTGCAAATAAGGAATACTGTGTAGAGTATCTTCCAGGACAACCACAAGTCAGTAGTTAAAGACAGGAGCTGAGCCTATCTTTGATATACATTTGCTTCAGATTCTGCAAATAAGGAATAATAAGTAGTTTCAGGACAGCCACAAGTCAGTAGTTAAGAACAATAGCTGAGCCTACCTGTAATATACATTTGCTTCAGATTCTGCAAAAAAAGAAAAGAAGACAAAAAGGACATTCTAAATATATGCAGAGTATCTTTCAGGACAACCCCAAAATCAATACTTACCTTAGAAGCTAAAGCATTAGATTCATTACATGTTATTGCAAAATATATATAGTTCACCATCATTACTAACAAGATATTAAGGATAGATAAGTTACACCTATGAGATCAGGCACGATTGAAGTCGCAGATAGTCAACAGATTGGGTGCCATCGTTGGAGGTCCATCAAGGGAGATGTATAGATCTATAGATCCAGATGTGTGTGTGTGGTGTGTATACCCGAGCTCCATTTAGTGATGTAATGGAGGGAATCACTGGAGACGAATGGTTTTGAAATCGTGTCAAAGTGATGTTTTAATCTCATTGTAAAGTGTATTAAAGGACTAGATGTAATTTATGTGAGATGCTTGGATGAAAAGAGAGATTGGAGTGGGATGATCCCTTCACTCTCCTGTGAACCCCGTGTCATGTTTGTACTGTTTGAAGTCTGTACAGCTAATCTAATTTGCAATAGCAGGGTCGGCCTAGGATGCGGAGACAGGCTCGCGTGTATTTTGCGTGTGTGCATAATTCCTTGTGACTTGTGTACTACTTAAAGCTGAATAATCACTTTTTTGTTTTTCTGCTCCGTTTTGTCTAATGACTAACAAGGGAACATCTGAAAGGAAATAGTTACAGTTACATATGTCTGAGTGGCACCTATCTGCCATTAATTTATCATCTTTTGTTCCACATTTAATACTACACTTAAGTTGCGCAAAACAAGAACCCCCACCCCACCCATTACAAAAACACTACAGCCTATACTTGAATTCTGCTGAGGGGATACAACTAGCATAGAGAGCCATTAATCTAATTTCTCAGCAATGTTTCAGAAGCCGCTTCTCCTTCTTCTTCTTCTCCCCGTAATGTATTGTTGTGATGAAAAATATTCCTCGGAAGAATATTTGATTTTGATGAATACGATTTGCTCCTGCATTGTGTTCAACTTGTGACATCTTAAGTAATCTTGCAGGCAGCCTTCAAATAGCACACCCCAAGCCACGATTTATTTATTTGTTGGGAAACACAACATTTTTTTTTTGTGTTCCTGCTAAATGCACTTGATTAATATGAATTTCCTTTAATATATAGGGATTTTCTCGCCAATACATTTTTCTTTTTGATAGAGCTAATTTGTTGCTTATTTTTTTCTGCAAATATTGGATACAAAGGTAGCTATTGTGATTAATTCTAGCAATAGTCCGCATAGGAGCTCAGACATCTGCGAATAAAACGAAACACCTTTGTCAAAAATACATAACATCAATTGATCATCAATTGCATCAGTATTATTATTCTGAGATGAATGAATCCCCAATTACATCATTAATATGTTTAAATTATTTAATTATCAATAAAATCATTAATATATTGAAATAAATTAATTATCAATTACATCATTAATATGTTTAGATGAATTAATCACAAATTACCCATTAATATGCTGAAATGGATCATCAATAACACCATTATTATCTTCAGATCAATTATTCATCAATTACATCATTAATATGCTGAGACCGGTTAATCATCAATTTCATTGATAATATATTGAGATCAATTAATCATCAAGAACGTCTTAAATATGTTGAAATTAATCATCAATTATATCATTAATATGTTGAGATCAGTGTATCATCAATTACATCGATTATATGCTGAGATCAATTAATCAATAGCATCATACATATGTTGAAGTTATTCATCAATATGCTGAGATCAGCAGTTACATTAATAATATGTTGAGATCAATTTATCATCACGAACATCATAAATATGTTGAAATTAATCATCAATCATATCATTAATATGCTGAGATCAGTGTATCATCAATTACATCGATTATATGCTGAGATCAATTCATCAATAACATATACATATATTGAAATTACTAATCAATATGCTGAGATCAACAATTACCTCAATAATATGCTGAGATCAATTAATCAATAGCATCATAAATATGTTGAAATTAACCATCAATGATATCATTAATATGCTGAGATCAGTTAATCATTAATTACATCGACAATATGCTGAGATCAATTAATCCTCATTAATATCATAAATATTTTGAAATGAATCATCAATAGCATCATTAATATGTTGAGATCAATTAATCATCGATGGCATCATTAATATGTTGAGATCAATTAATCATCGATGGCATCATTAATATGCTGAGATCAGCTAATCCTCAATTATATTAATAATATGCTGAAATCAAATAATCAACAATAGCATCATTAATATGTTGAGATCAATTATTCATCAATGACACCAATAATATGTCGAGATCAAGTAATCATCAATGATATCATTAATATTTTGAGAACAAATAGTCACCAACTGCATCATTGATGTGTTAAGACCAATTAATGATCAATCGCATCACATATGTTGTATTTTATTTATGCAAAAAGCAGCTACTACAGCATTTCAAAGCAGTCCTTGCTAATAATAATTATATGTATATATATATATATATATATATATATATATATATATATATATATATATATATATATGTGTATATATATATATATATATGTATATATATATATATATATATATATATATATATATATATATATATATATATATATATATATATGTATATATATATATATGTATATATATATATATATATATATATACGTTAAGGAACTGATCAGAAGAGAAACTTAGATCAGGTGCTGTGTTTTCCTGGATTGGATATTGGTAGCAGATATAGATGAGTAATATTTTTGGTTTCAGGATGGTGGCATTGTCCGAAATCCTTTTTCTTGGTAAATAATAAGGTGACATTGGCAATAATAAAGCGATGGTTTCCTTTTAGAATGCTGTCACTGGACATTGCACTCAGTGATGGAGATGGAGCAAAGGGTTCTGCGACTGAAGTGTGCAGATGACAAGGTGGATGCGCCCTATTCTCTGGATGTGGGGCTCCAGCCTGTCTATTCATTTGCAGACCAAGGGGGTTTACACACAGCTTGAATATTGACGTCTCTCCCCAACTGCTCCGTTGTTAACCCAATTACAGAATTCATCAAGATCTGTATTGAATTATCTCTTTCCATACAGTATCAGCATTAGCCTAATTAAAAGCTATAATGTCTGATATAATGATTAAATCGTTAGCTCTGCTGTAGGGAAGCAATATTTAGTTTTCTCTTCAATTAGAAGCTGATTGAGGTTTACAGAGCAGGTCAGCTGTGAAATCTGAATTATATGTGTGAGTATTGCTCACAGGGTGAGGCTGTGGCCGGAGTCTGCAGGCTCATCTATCGCTATTCCGCAGGGTGAGCACACTACTATGGGAGCTACTTTGGGCAAACTCATGCTACAATTTACCTGGGAATAAAAAAAAATCAAATATTTCATGTCGCTTTTATTAAATACATCAGGGATTGTCACCATAGTAAAGTAGTAACCTACCATTTTAGAAAGGAATAACAGTGCATGCTTAAACTTGAATGTACCTAAACCTAAAGGCCCTACATAATAGAAAGGCCTTTTAAATTAATTCATTATTATTATTATTATTATACAGGATGTACATAGCGCCAACAGTTTGCGCAGAGCTTTACAACATGAAGGCAGACATTACAATTACAATACAATTTAATACAGGAGGAATTAGAGGGCCCTGCTTGTTAGAGCTTACAATCTAGGAGAGAGTTAAACATAACAATATAGCATGCATATACATAAAACTTAAAAAAAAAAATATATATATATATATACCATACATAAACTGTAAAATGACTAACTAGGAGATCATGTGTTGCTTGGGGGGTATCAAGGCGATCATCTTGATTAACTGTCCATTGAACCTGCTTGCACTTGTCTTATTGGGAGTGGTCCAGGCTGAGGACATGTGTTACCAGTAGACGGCGATCAAACTCTTTGCTGAGCCTGTATTGAGGATGACACATTAGTAAGGCTGGATGTCCTACTCTGTGCAGTGTTCACACTGCTCATTGAAATCCTCAGGGCACAGGAATCAACAGCAGGTGAATTAAGGGATCTCCATCATGATAGACATGTAGGACTTATTGAACTCTAGAAGAATGTTCAATAAAAGCCTACTGGAAATGTAGCACAGGGGTCCATGCACACTAGCTTAAAAATCGCTGCTACTACAGGAGTTTTGCGTTTGAGTTTTGACTTCTGCCTATAGATGCAGCTCAATGTTATCCTGTGTGTCCATGCACATTAGGACAATTACAGGCATATTTTAAGCTCAGCGTTTAGAGGCAGAAAGAAAACAAAACTGGTTTGCGTTTAGTGATTGGAGCCTAAGAAAAAATGCTGAACTCTCCCACTTGCCTATCGTGTACAAAAATGCTCTATAGGGGCATTTTTGTCTACCAATGGAACCTGCGTTTTTTTTTTAAAGCTCAGTGTGCATGGAGTGTGTTCTGTTAAAAAGGACCAACTCCTCAAAATCTCCAACAATGTCATTCTCTGGTCAATCTCCTAGCTGCAGTAATTGCAGATTTTTATAACTTGGCTGTTTTCACAGAACATCAGCCACATATACACTATGGTACACAATATAATGAGTGGACATTGTTAGTCCGCCGCTAGTAACCAACAACATAGTTGCAAAGGTGAGGTTAAAAAAAGACACAAGTCCATCAAGTCCAACCTGTGTGTGTAATCATAGGTCAGTACTACATTGTATATCCCTGTATGTTGCGGATGTTCAGGTGCTTATCTAATCGCTTTTTGAAACTCTCTATGGCCCCCGCTGAAACCACCTCCTGTGGTGGAAGGGAATTCCACATCCTTGCCGCTCTTACAGTAAAGAACCCTCTACACAATTTAAGGTTAAACCTCTATTCTAATTTTAGTGAGTGGCCACGAGTCTTATTAAACTCCCTTTCATGAAAAAGTTGTATCCCTATGGTGGGGTCACCAGTTTGGTATCTGTAAATTTAAATCATATCCCCTCTCAAGCGTCTCCTCTCCAGAGAGAATAAGTTCAGTGCTCGCAACCGTTCTTCATAACTAATCCCCCAGACCCTTTATTAGCTTTATTGCCCTTTTTTGTAATCGCTCCATTTCCAGTACATCCTTCCTGTGGATTGGTGCTCAGGACTGGTAGGCATTAGGGATGGGCTTTATGTTTCGACTCGAACATCGGCTGTTCGCCCGTTCGCTGAATAGCTAACAATTTGGGGTGTTTGTGTCAAATTCAAAACCTGCCGAAAACCCTTTAAAAGTCTATGGGAGAACTCAAAAATGCTAATTTTAAAGGCTTATATGCAAGTTATTGTCATAAAAAGTGTTTGGGGATCTGGGTCCTGCCCCAGGGGACATGTATCAATGCAAAAAAAGTTTTAAAAATTGCAGTTTTTTCGGAGCAGTGATTTTAATATTGCTTAATGTGAAACAATAAAAGTGTAATATTCCTTTAAATTTCCTACCTGGGGGGTGTCTATAGTATGCCTGTAAAGTGGCACTTGTTTCCCGTGTTTAGAACAGTCCGAGTACAAAATTAAATTTCTAAAGGAAAACTATCACTAGCGCCAGCTATAATGAATTGTCGGTCCGGCAATACACATAAAAGTTCATTGATAAAAATGGCATGGAATTTCCCCACAGGGGAACCCCAAACTAAAATTTTTTTAAAAAATGCATGAGGGTCCCCCTAAATTGCATACCAGGCCCTTCAGGGCTGGTATGGATATTAAGGGGAACCCCGCACCATTTTTTTAAAAAACGGCGTGGGGGTCCTCCTCAAAATCGACAGACCTGATTTTAAGGGGAACCTTGTGCCAAAATGTAAAAAAAAATGGCATGGGGTCCCCCCAAAAATCCATGGCAGATCCTTATCTGAGCACGCATCTTGGCAGGCCACCAGGAAAGAGGAGGGGCGAGAGAGCCCCCCCCCTCCTGAACCATACTAGGCCACATGCCCTCAACTTTGGGAGGGTGCTTTGGGGTAGCGACCCCCAAAGCACCTTGTCCCCATGTTGATGGGGAGAAGGGTCTCATCCCCACAACCCCTGCCCAGTGGATGTGGGGGTCTGTGGGCAGGGGGCTTATCAGAATCCGGGAGCCCCCTTTAACAAGGGGACCCCAAATCCCGCCCCCTGTGTGAATTGGTAATAGGGTACAAATGTACCCCAATCATTACACAAAAACAGTGTCAAAAAGATTCAAAATGACAAGAGACGTTTTTTGACACGTCCTTTATTAATTTCTTCTTTCCTCGCTTCTTCTTTCATCTTCTTTCTTCTGGTCTTCCTTTGGTGTTCTTCTTCTGCCTCCATCTATTTCTTCCCCTGCTTCTTCCTCCATTTCTTCCTTCGGTATTCTTGTCTGGCATCTTCCTCTGGCTTCTTCTCCACTTCGTCTTCTGCACAATCCGCCTCAGTGGGAGTCTTTCACTGTGTGACGTTTCTGTTGAGGTGACAGTACTTATATAACGGAAGGTGGCGCCACCTGGTGACCCCACCCCCCTGACACACTGGGACTTCCCTATGGCTTTCCCCGTGTTGTCAAGGGGGGGCGGGGTCACCCTGTTTACGTAGGATCTGGTATCGTATGAGAAAAATGTTCATGTTTGTCTCTTCGGGTAATATCTGATGAACTGTCATGATCGGCTCTTGAAAGCTGTATACGAACCATCAGATTATTGTACAATTCATTTGAAAGCGGTATTTTTGGTCTGATTTTCTGATTGTTTGTACGGGTCTTAGATCCCTTTCACACTGAGGCAGTTTTCAGGCCTTTTAGCTCTAGAAATAGTGCCTGTAAAGTGCCTGCATAGAAAAGTCCTGCAAGCAGCATCTTTGGGGCAGCTTGGGAGCGCTGTATATATTCAAAAAGGTTTACCGCTAGGTAAAATTAATATCTCCTAAATGGGCATCGTTTAGGAGATATTCACACTGGCTGCAGCCAGTGATCAGGGTTGCCGATCGTCAGTAAATTTGCTGACAGTTTGTGAGTCAGTAAGAATCAATCCTTTCTTTCAGGCAGGTTAATGTTGGCTTTCGTCAAATGTAAGAAAGAACCCCTTGACAGCTTTATGCAGCACCAGCAGCCACATATCCAGGCAGAGATTGGAGCCATTTAAGGTTGCCACCTGTCCGTGATTATCCTGGACAGTTTGGGTTTGGAATCATGCATCCAGGTTTCAGACTGCCTAAAACCCCGATACATTATTCAGACCAGACTATGGCTTCCCAGCAGGTTTTCTGGTTGCAGCTGTCTAAACCGAGAGTGTCTGTTACTCTTTCACGCTGCCTAAAGCTAGCACTAACAATTCCCCTCCACACACAGGCAGGAGAGGAGAGAGGACTCAATCTGCTCCTTTTCCTCCCGCCCCTACCCCTCTGTGTCCACCCACACTCCTCAGAGAAAATTGTGGGCCGGAAATTTGAAGTCCAGCAGCCTCATACATCTGGATGAGAGGTGCTGACTGCCAAGGGGTGAGTGAGCTCATCATCCATCCCTGTCTGTGACTGAAGTCAGCCCCTTCTCTGTCCTGCCTCTGAGTGAGTACACTGAGGTAAATTAGGGTTCTCAGAGCAACCCTTACATCAGAGTTCCCCTTTAAAGCAGAGGCCACAGTGTTTCCCCTTACATCAAAGTCCTCTCCGTATATCAGAGTTCTCAGTGCTCCCCCTTAAATCAGGTTTCCCAAATCAGGTTTCCCTTATGTTAGAGTCCCCAGAGTTCTCCCTTACATCAGAGTCTGCAGAGTCCACCCTTACAGTGTAAAGGAACTCTGTGACTTCAGATGTAAAAGGGGAACTCTACTGATTCAGATGTAAAAGGGGAACTTTGTAGATTCAGATGAAAAGGGGACTCATATGATTAAAAGTTTATACTATTATATTATATTATACTAAAAAATTGCTGTGCACCGCTAAAGTGTTTGGGTTTTACGCGAAGGAAAGATGGCAAACCTAGAGCCAGTTGAAGTTATTTTAAAATAAAAGCAGGCTGGAGCCACAGAGGCAGTATAGAGCAAGTGGCCACATTTGCCGATCCTACTCCTCTAGTTCTGGTAGTCAGAAAAAAAAGTGCTCTGTCAGTAAATTTTACATGGTCTGTCAGTAAAACATTGTAAAAAGTTGTAGGAGGTTGGCAACCCTGCCAGTGACATCACCGGTGCATGCACTCTGAAGGTGCATGCACTCTGAAGTTCCAGCATACTGTGCCAGACCTTCAGAGCACTGTGCTGGAACTGAGGACTCACACAGCCAGAGTCTGCAAACCCAGAAGGAAGACAGGGGGAATAGACACAGAGATTACTGCTCCAACCTCCCAGATCCACAATAAAGTGCTCACCCTAATGGATCTCACAGGTGCTGGCTCTGCTCAAGATTGAGGAAAAAAAGAATTCCTGGATGGCCGCACATCAAAAAAGGCATCTTTATTGGTAAACGATTAAAATCCAAGTGCAGTTACCTCATAAAAATAGGGAAAACAGGACAAAAAGCTAACGCATTTCACGCCCCATCATGGTGCTTATTCATAGCTCAGGAGACAGGGGGAAGCCCTGACAGCTGTGAGAGTGCACCGCTGGAGGGCTTCATTCTAAGGTATGTATTTCATAATGTGCTAGTATGTGATGCATTATGCAATTGCCTTACTGGGGAAATTTTTTTTTTTTTTTACTGCAGCGGTTTACAACAGCTTTAAACATATTCTGGCTCTTATTTATGAAAGTGAATTTGCATACAAGGGTGGAGATTTTCTATGCAGAGGTGCACTCAGAATCTGGTGCATCTCTGCATTGAATTTTTTATTTTTTTTTCTAGCAGATGACTGGGTGTTCAAACTGAACACAGCGTCATTAGCATTTACTTTTATGTTGCAAACTGAACAGGCACTGTGCTAAGTGAACAGCCTCCTTTAGCAAATCCCCCAGTGGCACTGTTCTGCTTTTTCATGGAGAGGAAGGGGGGGGGGGGGCTTTTAGTCCTGTAAGCAGAAATATTGCTGCATTGTTAGCCCCTGTAATAGTGATAAATGTGGCAGCATGAAAAACACAAATATACATTTTAATATTTATGTACAAATCACCCACATTGTGTATAAAGTGTGCTTTTTGAAAGTGTGAACCTGCCCTGTTCCTTGTGCAGCATACCCTCCATCTTCTCCAGCAAATATAGGCTAAGGTCCAATTAGTTATTTCTTTCCATGAGATGAATGGCACTGGTAATTGTGGAAGATAGAAGAAGTGCCCTGATGCCATCTGTGAAAAGCCCTCAAATTGTGTAAAAAAGTAATATACTTTCTGGAAGAAGAAATTGTGAACCTGCCATGTTCCACGTGCATCATACCCTCTATCCTCTCCAGCAGACACTTATTGCTAAGGCACAATGAGCTATTTATTGCCATGAGATCAGATAGTTATTTTTGGAAAATGGTAACTTTGCCCTAATACCATCTGTAAAAAGCCCTCAAACTGTGTAAACAAATACAATAAATAATAATAATAACATATACTTTTTGGAACAGGAAATTGTGATCCTGCCATGTTCCATGGGCAGCATATCTTCTATCCTTTCCAGCAGGTACATATTGCTAAGGCACACTGAGTTATTTACTCCCATGAGATGAGACTAACACTGGTAATTAATTATGGAAAATAGGAGATGTGCCCTGATGCCATTTGTGAAAAGCCCCCAAATTGTGTAAAATAGACATATCATTTTTGAAGCAAATTGTGAACCTGCCCTGTCCCTCAAACAGCATACTCAGCATACCCTCCATCCTCTACAGCAGATACATATTGCTAAGGTACAATGAGCTATTTACTCCCATGAGATGAGAATGGCACTGATAATCAAGCAAAATGGGAGATGTGCCCTGATGCCATCTGTAAAAAAAACTTAAATTGTGAAGAAAGAAAGATACTTATTGAAACAAGAAATTGTGACCCTTCCCTGGTCCTCATGCAGCATACCCTCCATGAGATGAGATTGGCACTGGTAATGCATAGTGAAAGATAGGCAACGCTACTTTCCGAAAAGCCCTAAAATTGTGTAAATAAAGACATAAATACTCTCTGAAACAGAAATTGTGATGTAAGCATGCCCTGTTCATTCCTTAAGAATACCCTTAACCCTCTCTAGCAGATATAAAATAATATTGTCAAGGTATAGAATATAAATTTAGAATAATATTGCTAAGATCCAATTAGTTATTTACTCCCATGAGATAATATTGACCCAGGGAGACAAGAAATGTGCCCTGATGCCATCTGTAAATGAGCCTGTGGCTGGTTGGATCACAGTGGCCTCCACTCAGAGGCGGCTCTAGACTTTGTGAGGCCTTAGGCAAAACTTAGACATGAGGCCCCATTCATGCCCATAATGGGAAAAATATTATAAAAACAATAAAAATTAACTGTATAAATGTGCATATATTAACTTAAATCCTATGAACCATGAATTCACAGTTTCTATAAATTTGTCTAACCAATTATTCTTTAATCAAATATTAAACATATGGTGGGTTGGTGTGTGTATATATATATATATATATATATATATATATATATATATATATATATATATATATATATATATATATATATATATATATATATATATATATATATATATATATATTATAAATATATATGTTACACGCACACAGATATAGATCAAATTGTGCAGCTGCCTGCTTATTATGCTCTGTGATAGTCATAGACTGCGGAAAATTATACAGGAGATGGTCAGAGCCTGCGTGTGGACAATGATATAGGAGATGGTCAGAGACTGTGTGCGGCCATAATACAGGAGACGGTTAGAGACTGTGTGCAGCCATGATACAGGAGATGGTCAGAGACTATGCAGCCATGATACAGGAGACGGTTAGAGACTGTGCCGACAGTGATACAGGAGACAATCAGAGACTGTGCAGACAATGATACAGGAGACGGTTTTATGGTAATGACAAGCAAACCCTTACCTGGCTAACACGGTAAGAAAAGTTGAAGCCACAGACAGGGTGCTGACAGACAATCACACCAGAAAGATACAGGAGATGGTCAGAGACTGTGCGGAAAATGATACAGGAGATGGTCAGAAACTGCGCAGCCAATGATACAGGAGACGGTCAGAGACTGCACAGACAATGATACAGGAGACGGTCAGAGACTGTGCAGCCAATGATACAGGAGACGGTCAGAGACTGTGTGGCCACGATATAGGAGACGGTCAGAGACTGTGCGGCCATGATAGAGGAGACGGTCAGAGACTGTACAGCCATGATACAGGAGACGGTCAGAGACTGTGTGGCCATGATACAGGAGACGGTCAGAGATTATGCAGCCATGATACCGGAGACGATCAGAGACTGTGCTGCCATGATACAGGAGACAGTCAGAGACTGTGCAGCCATGATACAGGAGACGGTCCGAGACTGTGCCGACAGTGATGCAGGAGTTTTATTATGGTAATGACAAGCAAACTCTTACCTGGCTAACACGGTATGAAAAGTTGGAGCCACAGACAGGGTGCTGAAAGACAATTACACCACAAAGATGCAGGTGATGGTCAGAGACTGTGCGGAAAATGATACAGGATATGGTCAGAGACTGTGCAGACAATGGTACAGGAGACGGTCAGAGACTGTGCGGACAATGATACAGGAGACGGTCAGAGACTGTGTGGCCATGATACAGGGATAATCAGAGACTGTGCGACCATGATATAGGAGATGGTCAAAGACTGTGCAGACAATGATACAGGAGACGGTCAGAGACTGTGCGGACAATGATACAGGAGACGGTCAGAGACTGTGTGGCCATGATACAGGGATAATCATAGACTTTGCGACCATGATATAGGAGATGGTCAAAGACTGTGCAGACAATGATACAGGAGATGGTCAGAGACTGTGCGGACAATGATACAGGAAATGGTCAGAGATTGTGTGGACAATGATACAGGAAATGGTCAGAGATTGTGTGGACAATGATACAGGAAATGGTCAGAGATTGTGTGGACAATGATACAGGAGACGGTCAGAGACTGCGCAGCCATGATAACAACATAATTAGCATAATTGATAACTGTCTAATGCTTCTTCATCGTCAGCAGGTTTATGGAGAGGGTAACACTGCTGTATTACTTAACTGTAATAGAGAAGGTGGTACTGTCACACCATTCTGGGTGTACTGTCTGGCAGAGGAATATGAATCACAAAAATATCTGCACAGAATTATATATCTTTTGGTAGAGGAAACATTTCACATATGTGTGTGAATAGATGTTTGCCTGGCGTTAATTTTGAAAGCAGAATGAGCAAGATAAGTAGCAAGATAAATAATTAAAATAATTAAAATTAAAAATAAAATAAGCCCTCCAGTTTGAACAACAGCCAGCCTCATTAAATGGCATTCAACTGGAATGTACATGCCCTCAGCCTGTCATTCAACAAGTAAGGAGAAGGGCACAATGATGATCCCATCCAGTGGTGGCTGGCGCTCAAAATTTTTGGGGGGGTGCAAACAAACTGTGCCATCAAACGCAGCCACTGTGCCCATCAAACGCAGCCACTGTGTCATCAAACGCAGCCACTGTGCCCATCAAACGCAGCCACTGTGTCATCAAACACAGCCACTGTGCCCATCAAACGCAGCCACTGTGTCATCAAACGCAGCCACTGTGCCCATCAAACGCAGCCACTGTGCCCATCAAACGCAGCCACTGTGCCATCAAACGCAGCCACTGTGCCAATCAAACGCAGCCACTGTGCCCATCAAACGCAGCCACTGTGTCATCAAACACAGCCACTGTGCCCATCAAACGCAGCCACTGTGTCATCAAACGCAGCCACTGTGCCCATCAAACGCAGCCACTGTGCCCATCAAACGCAGCCACTGTGCCATCAAACGCAGCCACTGTGCCAATCAAACGCAGCCACTGTGCCCATCAAACAAAGCCACTGTGCCATCAAAAGCTACTAAGGTCCAAAGAGAATAAGAGAACCAACCTTCAGTATGGTGGAACTATTTTAATCCTATTGATCCAGGCAAACCAAAACCTCAGTAAAGCAGATGACAAGTTATTTTTACAATATGGGAAAATAAAACTGTACATGATACATGAACTATTATTAATTTGAGAAAAGAAGCATTTTGCCATGAATGAAGAAGCTACTCCAAAAATTGATAATATGACCTAAAGCCCATGCAGAGATAATATAGTCTTTGACTTGGGGGTGCATTGTTGTAGTTATATATATATATATGCACTGTAATATATATATATATATTATAGTGCATATATATATAAAATATAGTGCATATATATATATATAAAATATAGTGCATATATATATATATATATATATATATATATATATATATATATATATATATATATATATATATATATATATATATATATATATATATATATGCATATGCACTATATAATATATATTATAGTGCATAATATAATATATATATATATATATATATATATATATGCACTATAATATATATATATATATATATAAAATATTGTGCTTTCGGCTAAGTCAATGCTGTATTCTAACTTGACATTACATTGGAGCAAGTACAATTTACATTATATATATATATATATATATATATATATATATATATATATATATATATATATTACAGTTATAGACACTACCTACCCCTGCTCCTCGCCTTGCTGACTAAAGGTGGCAGGATTTAGAGAAGCAACACACAATGCTCTCTCTGTGCCCTGCAGTGCAATCTGGGAGTTGTAGTCTCTGCAGAGCACAGGCACCAGACTGCCATGTTGAAGACTGTGTGCCTGTGCTCTGTGGGAGAACTACAATTCCCGCCATGCACTGGGGCCGCCGTTGGTGACTTTAGGGGAAGGGCTAGGACACGGAGGACGGCGCTGCAGCAGTGGAGCCTGCTATTGGACGCAGGCAGACTGACCATGCCCACACCATGTCGAGTGACTGTGGACATTAGTGTTATCCCCCCCCTCATCCACCAACGCGGAGCGCGGCGATGGATCAGCTCACTCTGCACCACAGCTGTGTGCAGCGTGCCCGCCGCCCACTCCACCTGCCGCTTGCAAATCCCAGTCCCAGTGTCCCACACTGAGACACAACAGCAGCACAACACCTGAAAGGCAAATTAGGCAATTGCGCGACGGCGAGGCCTTTTCTGTAGGCGAGGCCTAAGGCAATCGCCTAATTTGCCTAATTAAAGAGCCGCCTCTGCCTCCACTGCTAGATAGTACAGCTATAGCTGTATTCTGTATTGAGCATGGTGAATAATTGCATTCATAATGTAGGATGAATTTAGCAATATGATATGCAAAGAACAGTACAAGGTGTATAAATCAGAGAGTCGGATCTAGTATAAGAAGGCTTTGCCATAGAGTGCAGTTTGGAGAAATGACCTGCAAAACTCTAATATCCAAGCAGTATCATCTGTGTAGTTAGGGGATCTCTAAAGAAGCTGGGTACCCGCATATAATAGGAACACCACTGCTTTGTATGAGCTGTCACTCTGTGCTTATCTGTTCTGGGACCCGATCTACATGAATGACTCGTCTTTCTACAGCGTGCAAAGGTGGGCGGCTCATTGTTTTTTGTAGTTCTCCCACTGGCCTCGGTGGGAGGGCTCAGCAATTTCTAACAAGTCATTTGGCACCTTTGCTTAGCTTCACACTCATGAATTTTCAAGGTGAACAATTGTTTGATGATAAGTCATCATAGCCTTTTAAGACTTCTTAGTGATCCTATCTGGATCGTTGAATCGATGGCTAGAATTCTTGGGGAGCTGTCAATTTATTACCTATATAACCAAAATAATACATAGCAGCTGCAATTATCTTCAACCTGCAGCTTCTGTATCCATCTATACGTTATGACAACATTGACTACAGTTTATTACTCAAATGCTTATGTACTTTCCTAATCGAAAAGGAATTGTGCACTCAGATCCATAAGGCATGGCTGTCTATATGTGTGTGCGTATATATATATATATATATATGTATATATATATATATATATATATATATACAGTATATATATTTAGAATCACATCAGTGTCATCATGCCAAAGTTTCTCAGATCTGTCAAGTCTAATCATAAAGACAGTGAATTCAGACTTTGGGAAATGTGCTTGCTTTCCCTACAGATGTCAATCAAACAATAGCAAAGTTAGGCGATCTGTATGTTGCACTTCTGTTCCTTTTGCTGGATCGCCCAGTGCTTTTTGTGTCCGAGATCAGGTGCATCTGGGAAGAAATGGTCTGTCTGTAGATTACAATGAGAACTTAATTATACCCTGAAGTCCCCTCCTAATTTCCCTCCATCCGAGCCGCCTGCATAGAAGATGTTATCAGCCCTGGCAGATCCTTGATGTGTGATTGACACAATCTCTAACTGTCTCTCCCTTGTCACTTAGCAACTACTTACACCTGCTCCCTATCTGCTCCTAGACCAACACTACAACCTGTGCTCATGCCTGCCAGGCTGCATGATAGGACATCTTTACTGCACTGAACAGGGCAACTACTTTACTACTGCTTTATTCATTAATGACACATTACTAATCAGAATAGAAAACTGAGACTAGACTCTGTCCAATGCAGCAAAACTCTACGTTTATGATCAGATTTAGTTTTCTGTAGATTTAAATCTGTCACCTCTATGTATCTAGCCTGGTCTAGTCTATAAATTGGCTGGTACTCTGAATTATTTTATCACTAAATACACTATATATATATATATATATATATATATATATATATATATATATATATATATATATATATATATATATATATATATATATATATATATATATATGTGTGTGTGTGTGTGTGTGTGTGTGTGTGTATTTGTATTTATCCCAAAATGCAAAAAATGTACTACAATACTTTTAAAATTATAATACAATATACTTAGAGAAAAAATTTGAAAAAATGGTAGCACAATATTCCAGTACATACATGGATCTATACCTATTTTGGGGGGGGGGGATTCAAAAACAACCCCCCCCCCCCCCCCCCCCAAAAAAATAAAAATAAATAAATAGGTATAGATCCATGTATGTACTGGAATATTGTACTACCATTTTTTCTCTAAGTATATATATCAATGTAACAAATGTACAGCTACATACATTGTACAATACTTATAAACATTGAAGTACAATATTACAATGATATTACAACAAAGCCATACATTTAGGAATCTGGATGGATCTATAGCTGTTTTTTATGCAATGTATTTATTTATTTTTTCAAAAAGGTACAGAATAGCATTGTACGATAATCATAGGATGGGTGTACAACATTCCAATGTAGCCATTTGCTCATGGATCTATAGCTATTTGTTTTATGTGCTTGTTTGTTTATTTATTTTTTTATTGTAAATTTAGCAAAGGTACAGCTACACAATAACATTGTATACGGTAGTACTTACAGAATGGGAGTACAGTATTCCAATGAAGTCATTCATAGGTTGATATATAGCTATTTGTTTTATGTATTTATTTATTTATGTAAATTGATCAAAGGTACACCTACACTAACATTGTACAGTACTCAGAGCTAATGGGAGTACAATATTCCAATGTAGTCATTCATGGGAGGATCTATAGCTATTTGTTTTTATGTACTTGTTTATTTATTTATGTAAATTCATAAAAAGGTACAGCTACACCAACAATGTACAGTACTTATAGACTGGGAGTACAATATTCCAATGACATCCTTCATAGATGGATCTATAGCTATTTGTTTTATGTGTTTGTTTATTTGTTTATGTATTTATGTAAATGTATGAAAGGTACAGCTACACTAACACTGTACAGTACTTATAGAATTAAGTCGTTCATAGATGGATCTATAGCTATTTGTTTTATGTATTTGTTTATTTATGTTTGTAAATGTATGAAGGGTACAGCTACACTAACATTGTGCAGTACTTATAGAATGGGAGTACAACATTCCAATGAAGTCATTCCTAGATGTATCTATAGCTATTTGTTTTCTTGTATTTGTTTATGTAAATTGATGACAGGTACAGCTACACTAACATTGTCCAGTACTTATAGAATGAAGTCATTCCTAGATGGATCTATAGCTATTTGTTTTTTTTGTTTTTTTGCATTTGTTTGTTTGTTTATGTAAATTGCTGACAGGTACAGCTATACTAACATTGCCCAGTACTTATAGAATGAAGTCATTCCTACATGTATCTATAGCTATATGGTTTATGTATTTGTTTATGTAAATTGATGAAAGCTACAGCTACACTAACATTATCCAGTACTTATAGCATGAAGTCATTCCTATATGTATCTATAGCTATTTGGATTATGTTTTGTGTATTTGTTTATGTCATTGTATTTGTGTATTTGTTTATGTCATTGTATTTGTGTATTTGTTTATGTAAATTGATGAAAGGTACAGCTACACTAACATTGGTTATAGAATGAAGTCGTTCATAGATGGATCTATAGCTATGTGGTTTGTGTATTTGTGTATTTGTTTATGTAAACTGATGAAAGGAACAGTTACACTAACCTTGTACAGTACTTATAGAATGAAGTCATTCCTATATGTATCTATAGCTATTTTCTTTATGTAACTTGGTGAAAGGAACATCTACACTAACATTGTCCAGTACTTATAGAATGAAGTCATTCCTATATTTATCTATAGCTATTTGGTTTATGTATTTGTATTTGTGTATTTGTTTATGTAAATTGATAACAGGTACAGCTACACTAACATTGTCCAGTACTTAGAGATAATGGTAGTAGAATATTACAATGTAGTCATGCATTCAGGGTGGATCTAGAACTTTTATTTGACGTCATTGCATTTTTTCAGACATTCTCCCAAGATCCAGGTACTCAGCACCATTGTCCATGCAGTACTTAGAGCTAATGGGAGTATACTATTCCAATGTAATCATGCATTCAGGATTAATCTGTAGCTATAAATCCTCAGAGGCTATGCACTCCTCTTCTTCTCTATAGCATCCTATAGAATGTCTAAGTTTTGACAACTATTATTGGATTTCTCCTTGTGCTGACATTTCCCTCGCTCCCCCAACCTCAGGAAGATAAAAAGTAAAAGAGTAAATAATAAACAGGGAAATATCCTGACCCTCTCCCACCAGGTTTTTATTTTAAGCAGGCGGCAGCCTCCTTCCTCTTCTGCTTCCCTCTGGATGATATTCTTCACCCCATGACGTCATGGGACAGCGTGCCATGCAAATCACCGTCCCCCTTCCCAGCAGTGTGACATCCAGAGGCAGGCATGCTCACATCTCCCTCCCAGCTCCCCTCCTTCCAGCTCGCTCTGCCCTCCCCTCCCCGCCGGCCGCTGGCCTCCTATTGGCCGCGGTGAAATCATTTAATCCCAGCCGGCGTGCGCCGTATGGCTGCTGTGCGCCTAGCTCCGAGCGTCTGATGCCGCACACCATCCAGCCAACTAAAGCCAGCGCTCTACTCCCAGCAAACTCGGGACTTTGCCTGTGGTGACCGGTGACTACTCTTTTATGTCTCGCTGACTTCCGGAAGGCGGGGGTCACAAAGTTGCACCTGGCTCAGAGCGAGCCATCGGAGAAGTGTCGCTCGTCGACTCGCGGGACAAGTCGGAGTAAAGTGATCAGCGCGGAGCGGCTGAGGGGCCAGGTGAGGGGAGCAGGCGAGGGACCTGTTGTGCTCAGCACCGTCACAAAGTTCTTTTTTCTTCTTCTTCTTTTTTACCTCCCCTCCCCATCAGACCTGATGCTCTTGTGTCCCCAAGTTTCCCAAGCAGTGTCTGGAGTATAAGAACCTCCATCCAGAACTCAGGAGCCGTCTTGTGTATAGAGAAGGGGGGCACCCCCAAAAAACCAGCCGTGTGAATGTACAGCATGATGATGGAGACGGACTTACACTCCCCCGGGGTGCAGCCCCCCACTAACACGGGCCAAGCCGGGGGAGGAGGGGGCAACAAGGCCAGCCAGGACCGGGTGAAGAGGCCCATGAACGCCTTCATGGTATGGTCCAGGGGCCAGAGGAGGAAGATGGCCCAGGAGAACCCCAAGATGCACAACTCAGAGATCAGTAAGAGACTGGGGGCCGAGTGGAAAGTCATGTCCGAGGCCGAGAAGAGGCCCTTCATAGACGAGGCCAAGAGACTGCGAGCCCTGCACATGAAGGAGCACCCGGATTACAAGTACCGGCCCCGGAGGAAGACCAAGACTTTACTCAAGAAGGACAAGTACTCCCTGGCCGGGGGGTTGCTGCACGCCGGGGGAGGACACATGGGAGTCGGCCTGAGCCCTGGAGGAGGCAGCGGAGGCTCCGCGGGAGGCGGAGGGGGCGTGGTGGTGCAGCGCCTGGACAGCCCGGGCTCAGGGGGATCCGCGGGGGCCGGAGGATACGCTCACATGAACGGCTGGGCGAACGGGGCGTACCCGGGCTCGGTGGCGGCAGCAGCTGCGGCTGCTATGATGCAGGAGGCTCAGCTCGCCTACAGCCAGCAGCAGCAGCACCCCGGCAGCGGAGGGCACCATCCTCACCACCACCCCCATCACCCTCACCATCACCCCCATCATCACCCCCACCATAACCCCCCTCCGCACCCTCCACCTCCCCCGCAGCCCATGCACCGCTACGACATGAGTGCCCTACAGTACAGCCCCCTGCCCGGCCAGAGCTACATGAGCGCTTCTCCCTCCAGTTACGGTGCCCTCGGCTACGCCTCCAGCCAGCAGCAGCACCAGGGCTCCCCGTCCTCGGCGGCTGTGGCTGCGGCTGCTGCGGCCGCCGCTGCCGCCGCTGCATCTTCGGGGGCCCTCGGGGCTCTAGGGTCCCTGGTGAAATCGGAGCCCAGCGTGAGTCCACCTGTGAGCGGGGGAGGATCCCACAGCCGGCCGCCTTGCCCCGGGGATCTGCGGGAGATGATCAGTATGTACTTACCTAGCGGGGGGGAGGCTGGGGACCCGGCGGCCGCTGCGGCAGCGGCTGCAGCGGCCGCGGCTGCAGCCACCAGCAGACTGCACAGCTTGCCCCAGCACTACCAGGGGGCTGGCACGGGGGTAAACGGCACGGTACCACTCACACATATCTGAGGAGCCCAGGACAGAGACTGCTAGAGACTAGAAAGAAACTGACACCCCGAAACCTGCTCTGCTCCAGAACTCTCACTTCTTTTCTTTTGTACAGAAATGTTTTGATGTTCTTGTATAAAAATATATCAAACTATAAAAAAAACAAAGAAAAAAAAAAACAGGAAAGTTAAGGTAACCTACTATTGTTTGGATCTTTTTAGGAGTTGAGCTACTGCTCTTGCCAAAACCAATTTTAGCTGGGTGTAAATTGGGTCTCCGTGTACAGTATTTATGAGTTGTATAGGATGGGGTATAGATTTTATTTGCTATCACACTTCTTTTATTTTTGATTTTTTTTTTTTCATTTAAAAAAAAAAAAACTTTCCAAATTTCCCTAACCCCTAATCGATTCTACACACAGATTTCTGTACATGTTTGTTGTTTATTTATGAACAAAAAAATATCCGAAGCTAGAATATATTTTGTTTTTGTTTTTTATTTTTGTAAGCGTTTATGTATTTTTTTTCCTGTTTTTGGTTTTATATTATTTCATGTACATTCCTGGCTACTTTTTTTTTAATTCTAGGCGTTGCGGATTCCTATTGTGTATATAGTTTATTAAGCGTCCTCACTGCTTTAAAAAAAAAAAACATAAAAAAAAACAGATTCATCAAGAAGGATGAGCTGAATTTTAAGCTAAATAAATTTTCAACTGAAAAAGAAAATAGAGATATGTTTTTTTGTTATTACAGAAATGTATTATAAGTGTTTATTGGGTGGAAAGTTTAAAAAGTTGGGATTGATAACACAAAGGGATTTGTCAATTGCCATATACAGAAAGCAGATCTCTTAACGCTTTAACTCTTTTTTTTTTTTACTCTTTTTATCCGTTTATGTTTTTCTTCTAATAGAACTCCAATGATGTTCTATTAAATCCAAAAATAATAAATGATTAAAAAATGATACAATTCACGCTTACTTTCCCTCCCAAATGCTACAGATAGCAGATTTTTCAGTTTTTTTTAAACTTTTTTTTATCCATTCATGTTTTTCTTTTCATAGAACTCTAAAAATGGTGTCCTATTAAAACAAAAAATAATGAATGATTAAAAAATGATAAAATTAACGCTTACTTTCCTTCACAAATGCTACAGATAGCAGATTTTTCATTTTTTTAAACTTTTTTTTATCCATTCATATTTTTCTTTTCATAGAACTCTAAAAATGGTGTCCTATTAAAACAAAAAATAATGAATGGCTAAAATAAAAACCCCTTAAAATGCATGCTTCCTTTGACAATTACCATTAGCAGATCTCTTAAATCTATTAAAACAAACAAACAAAAAAAATGAATGGTTAAAAAAAAAAACACAAATACAAAACGCATGCTACCTTTGCCAATTGCCTAGCAAATCTCTCAACTTTTTCATTTTTGTAACTATTTTTAACTTTTTCTTTTGTAACTCTTTTTTTTTTTTTTTTATCCATTCACTTTTTTCCTTTCATAGACAGCTAAAATGACGTTTCATTAAAACAAAAAAATAATGAATGGTTAAAAAAAACAACAAGAAATTTGCCAATTGCCATTTACAGATAGCAGATCTCTTAACTCTTTTAACTCTTTTAACTTTTTTTAATTATTTTTTTAAATTATTTTTTCTTATCCATTCATGTTTTTCTTTTAAAATAACTCTAAAAATGATGTTATATATATATATAAAAAAAAATATTAATAACAATGAATGAATAAAAAAAGCATACAAGCAATGCTTCCAAGATTGACTGGCTAGACTTTACAAAATGTTTTGAGTCCATCCAATGCTGCGCTATGTACAGAGCACATAACTGTCACTTTCAGCTGGTGTTAAATTATCTTTATCATTATTTAAATGTATTCAGGCCAGGGATTACAGTTCTATCTCATTGGATTCTCCGCTTTGATTTAGCCTGTCTTTAACCCGCTAAATAATGATGTAATGGGTTTAACCTACTCTTTATAATTGTATATCCTTTATTAAAAATGATAAATCACACCTATTATTTTAACACTTTCTTTACATGCGAAAACCACTGACTGTATTAAACTGGCGTTTCAGGTTCAATGGCTATGATCTAGGAGGAATAGCATATGAAGTTTTGCCCAGTTGCACATAGCTGATTATCAATTTTCTCCCTTACAGATCACTAAGTAACAAATACCCCATTTCACAGCAAACAGCTCAGATCTGTAGTGAATCCATTGTAATTACCCTCACTAATGAGTAATCCTTTTGTGGCATGTTGGCTTTTTACGTGCTTCGTTAAATCCATTGCAACAGTTTCATTAAGGCCTCTATTAATTTAATGATGTCATAATTAAGTTCTGCTCAACCTGAACCTTTTTTTTTTTTTTAATATAGTTTATATTGATACAGAACTATTACTGTCGGTTGGCAAGTCTTCAATCCAAAATTCTTAGGGTTACACTTTTTTTAATATTTGCTGTTGAAGGGTAAGCTATATCTGATCAATAAATTCAAGAAGGTGGATAGAAAAAGAACACAAAATCTCTTTCTGGCAGCGCCCAAAATAGAAGTACCATGACACTTCTCTATGGATTCTGTTTCTGCTTCTGTCTGGTTGTATCACAAACTCTACTAGATAGTGGAAACTACTGCCTGTTCCTACGTGTTGTTTAGATATACATTTTTTGCAGTTCCTTGTACAATAAAGAGACCGATTTGCTAAAGGAGTTGAGAATCTTCATTCAAAAAAAAAAAAAAAGAATGAAGATTCACTTCAATTATACAATCATGTAAAAAGCGATTTCATTTTCTGTATTTAACCTGCACATGCCTGTTCAGACGTATAACTGCATATGACTGTTTAGATCTTTTTTTTTTTCTTTCAGTCCCTTGTAAAATCAAAGGGACCATTTCCTAAAGGAGTTGAGAATCTTCATCAAATCAAAGGGACCATTTCCTAAAGGAGTTGAGAATCTTCATTCAAAAAAAAAATGAATGAAGATTCACTTCAATTATACAGTCATGTATTTAACTTGCACATGCCTGTTCAGACATATATCTGCATATGACTGTTTAGATCTGTTCAGACATATATCTGCATATGACTGTTTAGATCTGTTCAGACATATATGTGCATATGACTGTTGACTGTTTAGATCTTTTTTTTTTCAGTCCCTTTTAAAATCAAAGGGACCGATTTGCTAAATGAGTTGAGAATCTTCATTCAATAAAAAAAAATAATGAAGATTCACTTCAATTATACAATCATGTATTTAACCTGCACATGCCTGTTCAGACGTATATCTGCGTATGACTGTTTAGATCTCTTTCTTTTTTTTCTTTTTTTTCCCCAGTACCTTGTAAAATCAAAGGGACCAATTTGCTGAAGGAGTTGAGAACCTTCACTCAAAAATTAGTCAATATTCACTTTAATTATCCAATCATGTAAAAAGCAAATTCCAGTTTATTTATTTAACCTGCACATGACTTTTATGCCCTAATGAGGATAGGACAAATTCCTGTGTTTATTATATTTCTCTTTTTTTTTTTTTTCTTTTTTTTTTTTTTTGCAATTCCTTGAAAAATCAAAGACACTGGTTTGCTAAAGGAGTTGATAATCCTCATTTATTAAAAGTAAATTCCTTTTTTACCAGGCATACCCCACTTTTAAGTACACAATTGAGTTTATTTACTAAAGCTGGAAAGTGCAAAATCAGGCTCACTTCTGCATAGAAACCAATGAGCTTCTAACCCCAGATTGTTCATTTAAACTTTGGTAATAAAACCTGGAAGCTCATTGGTTTCTCTGCAGAAGTGAGCCTGATTTTGCACTTTCCAGCTTTAGTAAATCAACTCCACTGTGTACTTAAAAGTTGGGTATGCCTGTATTTAACCTGCTCATGCTTAGGTATTGAAAGTGGACACATTTACAATTTATTGAGTGAAGACTCATAACTCCTTTAGTGAATCAGCCTGAAAGTCTTGTTCAGGATAAATTGATGGATTGATGGGCCCTTTCACCCCCAGTCTAGAGGACAAGAAACACTCATTTATGGCATGTGTAGTGACTACAGGCAAATGTTTCCTTGGGGCAAAGCAGAATAAGCAAATAGAAGATACTAGGTCTAGGATCTGTGCCTGTCTGCTGCTACTCTTTGAAATGATTGTGGGAGGGGTGGATAATAGTATCTGTTAATTGTGCTGACAGCCAGAACTAGAGCTAGTACATGGATTGATACTTGATAGACGTATCTCGGATTATCTTTAGTAGTATCCAATGCAGCTTGGATAGCATTGTTCAATAGAAAAGCATTTTTATTTGGCCTGGAACAGGCATTTAAGACGATATAATTATATTTATTCAATTTGCAGTAACACATTCCATGCTTAGATATGCATCAGTAGAGACTTGACCTATTAGTGGCAAACTATGGAACAACTCTTCTTTCTGTATGTATATATGCACAGGGCTTGTCAGGGCACTTGTTATATTAGGTCACTTGCTGCCATTATTTTTTATTTTATTTTATTATTAGTTTAATTATTATTATTTTTATTTTTATTATTATTATAATTATGCCCTTCGGGATTGCAAGAGCAGACTATGGTGTGCTGGTATGGGTGCAGTCAGCTATGTGAAATCTTGCTGTGCTCTGGTATGACTTTTTTTGGCTGGTGCTGTTAATGATGGAGGCATGTCTCTGGTGCTTGGAGGAGAAGTTATGGTAGCTGTGCAGGCCAGTGTATATGTTATGTGTCAGCAGAGATTAAGATGAATAGGAGCGACCATGGGGCAGAGTGTTTTGTGTTTTCAGAAGGCTGGATTAAAGAACACAAGTCCTGACCCTGGGGTCATCACTGAGTCAAACCCATTTACAATCACCTAATGGAACCCAAAGCTCCATGCAACAAGTGAATTTAAGGACAGCAAGGTTTATTTTACCTAGGAATGGAAGGGAACAGTTATCATCATAGGAGGACATTGGATCTAGAATGTATTATTATTATTATCCATGTCTCTGTCTGCCATTGTGATGTCACTGTAAGGTCTGATGGAGCTCCTACACAGGACAACACCTGTCACTTCAAATAGGAGAAGTGTGATCAGGGATTATCGGCTACTGTTGCCTTTGGTCAGCTCTTCTTAAATAAGGCTGGCCATACATTAAACTATTTTATTGTACAAGTTTCCTTTAGAACCATATAATATGAGATCAAACCTAAACACTTCTCAATTTGTGTGCAATCAGGCGGGCCCTTTCGTGTATAGTATAAAGGAAACTGAATGGTATAATGCATGGCCAGCTTAAGCCTAAAAATTACATAACATGGATAATAAAAACACATACTATTCTTTAACCTGGCCATACAGTATACAATTTTATTATTCCATTTCTTTTAGATTCACCTTACTTTATGTAGTGTAAGGGCCTGCCTGATTGCATGCAAATTGAAAATGTTTAGGTTTGACCTCATATTATATGGTTTTGGTAAATCTAAAGGAAAATTGTACAAGGAAATTGTATAATGTATGGGTAGTCTAAAGCTAACCAAGAAAAGTTATTTTGCTAAAATCGCTGCTTTTTGTTCTTTAGGAGTAGCAATTAATAATAACAAACAACTAAACATGATATTTGATTGCCACTATTAGTAATAAAATACTTACTATTCTTAATAATAAATAATAACAAACAGCCTAAAAATGATATACGATTGCCACTAATTGATAATAAAATACCTATTATTATTATTATTATTATTATTATTATTAATAATAATAATAATAATAATAATAATAATAAATAATAATAAACAACCTAAACAATTACATAACACTGGCACTAATAATAATAAAATACCTGCTATTATTAATAATAAATAATAACAAGCAACATAAAAAAATGATATCACTTTGCCACGAAT